>NC_056733.1:297733987-297741487 GCF_019279795.1 Protopterus annectens
CAGCAGCAGCAAGCAAACACAAAAGCACTAGGCTAAACTTTAAAAGTCGGCAACAGCATATAATATTGATGCATAACAGAAAGCATAAACTGTATATCACTATGCACTGAGAAACTCGGGATCCCTAAATTTCATGGCTAGGAATGCATACAAACAGAGGCTCTTAAGACTTACCTTACCAATGAAGTACAAAAATGCAGGAGAAGATGCAGGCAATCCAAACTTTCCAGAAGTCCCTCCAGCGAATGCACTCAACAGGATACAATTACAATAAAAAGTAGTTCCACAGAGCACCAGCTAGTTTTTATTGGGATAAGAGTGGGCTGGGCAAGGCAGCTCTGACATCACAATGTGGGAGGTCCACTGGCTCTTCTACAGGGCATGCAAATCAGGCAGTGCTTACGTCACTTTGGGGGAGGAAACGTCCCTGTAACTACAGCAAGAGCTCAGGCAGATGTGACATCATCATCAAAGAGCCAGCTAGAGGATTTTCATCTTGGTTTTCAAAGTGAAAGTAAAACAGTATGGAAAGGTAGCAAGCATTAAGAGGTAAAACAGTTGAGTGCATTACTTTTTAAAGCTGCGGTTCTGACTTTTTGAGGCTGTATCAATTAACAGGGACTAAAAGAGACAGCAGGTTGAGCAATCTGCTTGAATATCCCATTATTGTCCTTTAAATGGAGAGAAGTTCCTTTTTTTTGCTCCTCAATCTGTAGACTGAGAGATATTTGTTTTTGGGGAGACATTGGGCACAAGAATAGCTGTGTGTGTGTGTGTGTGTGTGTGTGTGTGTGTGTGTGTGTGTGTGTGTGCGCGCGCGTTTTGTAACAGCCTATATACATCTAACATTTAGGTGTGTGTTTATATTTTCAGATGTATAGTGGTGGGATTCAGAAAAAAATCACAGCAGGGCTAATATGGCTTAGCTGGTAAACTGTAGTGGTACTGGGGTTTGAAAATGCAGTTCAGAGATGTGCAAGAGCCACATTTAGCCAAAACGTATTAACTGAACACAGTGCAATGAGAATTGTATAGTGATGGGTCATTGTTTCTTAAAAATGAGTATGCTGATTGGACAGACCAACCAGTGTGCCTGTTGTAAATCAAGCATAAGTCCCATAAGCATGCACATTACATCAACAAGCACAGAAGAACAGGAAGCAATGCAGAGGAGCACTACAGTGCTGTTATAGAAAGACATTATTTAAGAAGGGAAAACAAATTCTTTCTTAAATAATGCCATTGTATAATAGCAACAACAGACTCATGGGTGTGGGTATATGATAATTTACCCATGGTTGGCTTTGTTTAATCACTTGGGCTTCACTCTCAGGATAAAACCATGTCAACCATGGGTAAATCCTCATATACCCAAACCCACTTATCAGTTATTGCTTACGTAACCACTCTTTCCATTCTTTTGCACAGATATCTATAAACACACACACACACACACACAGTTTCATTGTTTTTACCTGTTGCTATGGTAACAGCTCGTTTCCTACCACAGACATCAAGGGGAGTACACCTTCAAAAGTCACCATACATTTTTATCACTGCAGCCAGAAGTACAGTGGCAGTGCTTGTCTTGCAATCAGTTTACCTTGCCATTCTGATTCAGGTAACAAGCTGTGGGAAAATGCACATGGCTAATTTGCATTAGATGAATCCCTGGTCTGCTGCACTTGCATGTGCCTCTCTCCAGCAAAATTGCTTTAGCACTACATGCCTGAGCCTTTTTATTACTATATTGCTACAGTTGTCTTTGAATCTGTTTCTCATATCATATTGAGTGAGCCTTCTAGAAATAAGACACTGCATTATTTGTTTCTGAATCTTAGCCGTGATTTCAAATGTGTTATTCCCATGTGTGCATATGTTTACATGTGCACACACAGGTAGAGGGATAAACATATGTACTACACATGTGCATGCATTATATATGTATACAATTACAACAACTGGTATTTGGTTAAAAGCTTACTTGCCTGACTCCTAAATGATTGAATTCTAGTGCTTTAAAGCCCTCTTAGATTAATGACCATTTGGTTGAATGTTCATTTAGTAGAACAGCTGAACATGGGATAATTTACGCATAGGTCTCTAATCGGGAAATATATATATATATATATATATATATATATATATATATATATATATGGATTCACTTTATATCCTCGAATACTGGAATGTTGAAATTCAGTATTTCAAAGCTATAAAGTTCAATCTTTAAAACATAGAAAACTCAGAAGCCCGAAATTCAAAATCTCACACACCGGAGATTTTGAATTTTGCGCTACTGCTACACACACACACACACACACACACCATCCTCCCCACACACAAACACAAGCTGTCTACTACATAAAAAAAGCAGCAAGCCCCCCTGCACCCCCCATGTGGGGGGCTGCACTCCCCACACACCCCTACTTAAATATTCTAACTCCGAGGTCGCACTACACACAAACACACTCACACAACACAAGCTCGCACACACACACATCACAGCAGCAAAACACACTAACACACACCACAGCCCCTACCCACAACCCTTAACATAGACACACACACACTTACCTGAATCCATAACCACAGAGGAACCTCAGAAGCGGGAAATTCAAAACCTCCGGTATTCGAGGTTTTGAATTTCACGCTTCTGGGCTTTCGCTCTTTTCAGGATTCCACTTTATGGGCTCAAAATACTGAATTTCGACATTTCAGTATTTCGAGCTTCTAAAGTGAATCCATATATATATATATATATATATATATATATATATATATATATATATATATAAATATATTATATATAAATGTATGAAGACATTTGACCTGATTGGTGTTATGTATACATAATCACTGTTGAGTGTTCCTAATATAGTCAGTTTTAGTTAAAGTTGACATCTGTTTAGTTGACTAAAGATAGCCAACAGGTATGCGATATCAAACAATAGTCAAGGTTGGGGAATATTCCCTTTCTATGTATTATGCAATCTTGGAGTTAGTATATAGAATTGGTAAGAGGTGGGGGGGGCTATAAATGTATGTTTTTAACTTTTAAAATTTTCTTTTATTTGCATGGATTGAGTGTATTTCTTGTTGCATGTGAGTCTACATTTGCATATCGACATTAGCAATGTCGACATTCAGGTATGTCAATCAAATTTAGTAAATATTTAGTTGCTGTTCATAAGGTTGAATGTTCAAAAGACTGAGCCTGTTTTTTTATTTTATCTGGCAGCTGACACAGAGAGTTAAGGGTGTGAGATGTAGATGTTATTCGTGTTTCACTGTTGCAGTCATCACACTTTGGTTATCTGCCTGCATGTAGCCTTCAGTCGGCCCAAATACCAGAGACTTAGTATTTCTGTATTGGTTGCTGTCACTCCAGGACTGACGTCAGGTCATCAGGGGTATAAAAACAGGCAGCCAACGCCATTGCATTAGTCTTTCTTGCCGAGGAGCCCAAAGCAGAAGCAGTTTGCACGAGTGCCGGTCGGCCGCTACCTGAGTTTTCATTTCCGAAATTAATCATACTGAAGTCTTCTAAAGCTAAGCACCCCATTGGGGGTCCTTTTTTCTTGTTCTAACCGATGTCAGAAAAAGTTAACGTCTCTCCTGTGGAAAGCAAATACCACACTGAGATTTCCATTCTTACTGCGTCACCAGTTTAGGCCCAGACCACAATGTACCTCACTGTCGGTTTTGTTCTTTGTTCAACTCCCAAACTATTTGTCATCGGACCCTTATTGCCGCTAAATACTTTTGCACTCAATCTCTGTATTCCGAAATGGCTTCGATAAGCCATCCAACTACTGATCTTCCAAAAAAACGTAAGGATAAAAACAGAGACAGACAGCAAAGGGCCAAAACTGCCGACGATGCTTCTGTTAAACTAGTCATCAGTTCGCCGGTACTCAGTGAGGCACTTTCGCAGCCCCTGATGCCCACTTTGATGGATTTGCAAGCTGCTACTGAGACCCGTTCGGAGTCCGGTATGCAGCGAGACTCTTCTTTGACTTCGGAACCTGCGAATGTCTCTACCTTGGATGGGTCCGGAGCTGCTGTGCAGACACCGGCTTTCGAAGAATTTCTTCACACTACCGATATTCGACACAAACCGACGACTTCTTTTGCATCTTCAGTTCTGACTAAAACTACCGAGTTTCTAAGGCCAAGAGTACACGCTCTACCTAAAAAACAAGGACCCAGACTCAAGCACCTGCTTCCTTGCCACAACATCAAATGCTTAAAATGGCAAAAGGACCTGATTATGATGATTAGGGGAAGCCAGCCTTCCCCTGCTGAGAGAGAAAGAGACCTGTCCCCAGCAGCTCTATTAGACCAAGAGTCCGATAACTCTGAGGTTTCTGAATATTAAGGCATTCTTTTATCTGCTTATGAGGATTCAGATGCAGAGGAATCCATTACCTCTGCTTCCCCTCCAGAAGATTTTTATCCTCGGTCCAAAAAGAGACTCAGAGAATTTTTAGATTTGCCGCAACATAGACCTTTAGCAATACCAGTTCTGGATGCTGTGGATGATGTCTTTATGGAATTCAGTCTTATTCCTGATACTTTACCCCCTGCTCCAAGGAAACCAGACAGGTACTACACAGTCCCTGACTCTCACAAATTTCTTTTCAAAAATCCTACTGCTGACCCAGAGGTCATTTCACAGGGGCCTAAAGGTATAAAAGCAACTACAGCTAAGAATCTCACCCCTTCAGACAGGGATTCTGCAACTCTCACGATTAGGGCATTGAATTGCCTGTTTCACATGCTGAAATACCAGCAACATATTATGGAACTTATTAAGCAAAAATTATCTACCTTTACAGTCTGTGCAGAAAATAAAGAGTTACAAGAGCTTATGCATTCTGTAAGCCAGGTCAGCAAGCATACTTTGCAATGTGGCTTTGACGCCCTAGAAGTATCTTGTAGGGCAGCAGTCACTGGTTCTGTACTGAGAAGGCATGGTTGGATTAAGGAACAGTCCTTGCCAGACCATGTCAAATCAAAATTACTAGATGCTCCTTTGAATAAGGACAATCTGTTTGGCAGCAAAGCAGAAGAGGTTCTAAAAAAGGATGGAAGAAAAAGCTAAATCTATGCAGACAGTCAAAGATTTTTTACAAGTGCAGCCTCCTATATTCAGTAGGCATTGCCCCTCAAAACATTGTTCCTTTCCAGCCTCCTCAAGGCCATTACAAACTACACTCAGGGGAAACAGATCCCCCATATTACAGTCTGAGGGTATGCAGAGATCTAAGCAGGGGAGTGCCTCCATTTCAAAAACAGGGACTACTAAGCCACCCCATTTCAGAAAGAATTCACAATGACTTTTCAACTCCACTCTTCACCTCTGCCCAACTGCTCATGCCCGTAAGAGGAAAACTTGCTCATCATGCAAAAAGCTGGACCTGCCATCACCAAAGACCGATGGGTCCTCGACATTGTATCCCAGGGGTACAAGTTTTACTTCCAATCATTGCCAACCCCAAAAGGGTTCCCAGACCTTCCTCCAAACCAGTGGACAGAGGCACAAAACCAAGTTCAATCTCTGCTCTCCATAAGGGCAATTCAACCTGTTCCTGCAGAACAGATAGGTCAAGGGTTCTATTCCAGACTTTTCCTGGTACCCAGAAAAGAAGGCACTTGGTGCCCAATCCTGGATCTTTCCATTCTAAACACCTTCCTGGTGGTACCAAAATTCAAAATGCTCACCCTTCAGCAACTTCTTCCTATGCTCTCCAAAGATGCCTGGTTAGCCACCCTATACCTAAAAGAAGACTATCTGCACATCCCTATCAGGGACTCATGCAGGAAATACCTACATTTCAGGGCAGGATCTATGCATTATCAGTTCTCTGCACTTCCCTTTGGCTTATCCACTGCTCCCAGAGTTTTCACAAAATGCCTGGCACCAGCCATTGCATAGTGCACACAGAGAACATTTCAAATTTACCCATACTTGGATGATTGCCTGATTCAGGCAGACAGTCAGGAAAAACTGTTGCAGCACCTGCGATTTGTTAAGAACCTTCTAACCTCCCTGGTGTACACTATCAATGAAAAGAAATCAAAACTAGTCCCCAGTCAAAACATTGTATTCCTGGGAGCAAGCCTGGACACAGCATCCCAGATGGCATTCCTTACTCCAGAAAAACAAGCCTATCTGACAGGTTACTTCACTCAAATGGCCACCAGAACCGAGCTATCCGTAAGGAAAATCCTGCAGGTCCTTGAGTTCATGGCCTCCTGCATTCTACTAATTCCATATGCCAGACTGCATATGAGGAAACTTCAGTGGTACTTAAAAAGTCTTTGGTGCCAACATTCTCAGGACCGGGAAACCATCATACCTGTCATACCTTGTCTAAGGACAGAGTTTCTTTGGTGGGCAGCAGCATGCATCCACAACAAGGGACTTCCCTTTACTCAACCCCACCCCACCCAGACCCTAATCACAGATGCATCAGACTGTGCCTGGGAGGCACACCTGGACAACAAGTGCATTCAGGGCCACTGGAGCCCAAATCAAATTCATCTGCACATCAACCAAAAAGATATGCTAGCTGTTCAGCACGCTCTGACAGCCTTCAGATCCCTACTCTCACCATGACCCCTGCTAATAAAAACAGACAACACCACAGTTATGTGGTACATCAACAAGCAGGGGGGAACCCACTCTTACCCACTCTGCAGGCTAGCCATGGCCCTGTGGAACATGGCCTTGGACATGCATATTCATCTGCAAGCTCAATTCCTGCCAGGCAAACAAAACTTTCTGTCAGACGACGTAAGCAGAAATCTCCTAGACCCACACGAGTGGCAATTAGAATCCAGCACCTTCAGCCTTCTAATCGAGAAATGGGGACCCCAGAGGTGGGCCTCTTTGCCCCCCCTGCAATTACCAGCTCAGCAAATTCTGCACCAGGACACCTCACAGCAGGGCCTGGAAAGTGGATGCCGTATCCTTCCAGTGGAAAATTTCTCAATCTATGCATTCCCTCCCCCCTGCCTCTTCTCTCAAAAATATTACTCAAGATAAGACAGGACAGACCAAGGGCAATCCTGATTTCCCCAGACTGGCCATGCCAGCACTGGTACCTACTACTGCGCACCTGTCACTGGTGCCACCCTACCACCTACCCCAGATCCCAACCCTTCTCAATCAGCAGGGAGACAGATTTGCATCCGCAGCTGCAAACCCTGAATCTTGCAGCCTGGCTTATTCCTTGAATTCTCCACCAGTGACCAGCCTAAGCAAGCAGGTGCTGGGCGTCATTCTTGAAGCCAGAAGACCCAGTACAAGGAAATCCTATGCTGATAAGTGGAAAAGGTATTGTTCCTGGATTTAATTTAAAGGAGAGGACACAGCACTGCCCTCCTTACCTCAAATCCTGGATTACCTAGCAGATCTACTCCACAGAGGCCTATCCTTCTCCTCCATTAAGATCCATGCCTGTGCCATCTCGGCTCATTACAACACTGAGC